>NW_021836152.1:7500-10000 GCF_006345805.1 Octopus sinensis
CATAAATATTATTATCATTATTATTATTTGTATCATTATTATAATCATTATTATCATTATTATTATTATTATTATTATCATTATTATTATTATCATTATTATTATTTTTATGATTATTATTATTATTATTATAATTGTTATTGTTGTTGTTGTTATCATTATTATTATTATCCTTATCATTATTATTAATATTATTATCATTATTATGAATATTATTATCATTATGATTATTATTACTAGTATTAATATTATTATTATTATTATTAGTATTATTATTATTATTATTATTATTATTATATTATCATTACCATTACTATTATCATCAGTCTCATTATTTTTAATATTATTATTATTATTAGTATGAAAATTACTATTTTATTATTGTTATTAATATTATTATTAATATTAATATTGATATTAATATTATCATAAACATTATCTTTATTATTATTATTATTATTATTAATTATTATTATTATTATTATTATTATTATTATTATTATCAAAGTTTTTATTGTTGTTGTTGTTTTTTTATCATTATTATTATTTTTATAATCAAAAATATTATTATTATCATCATTATTATTATTAACATTATTAATATTAATATTATTATTATTATTAATATTATTATTATCATTATTAATATTATTATTATTATCATTATCATTATTATTATTATTAATATTACCATTATTATCATTATCATTATCATTAAAGATATATGATCATTCTTATATCATTATTATTATTATTATTATTAATATTATTATTTTATTATTATTAATAATATTATTATAAGTATTAATATTAAAACTACTATTACCATTAACATTATCATTATTATTATTATTATTATAATTTTTATTATTATTAATATTATTATTATTATTATTTTCATTATTACTAATATTAATATTATTATTATTATTATTGTTTTTAGTATTACTATTATTATTATTATAATAATTGTTATTCTTATTATTATGAATAATATTATCATTATTATCATTTTTATTATTATTATTATAATTATTATTATTATAAATATTATTATTAGACTTATTATTATTATTGTTATTATTATTATCAATATTATTGATACTATTAATGTTATTATCATTATCATGATCATTATATTATCATTGTTATAATTATTATTATTATTTATTTTAATATTATCATTTTCAATAATATTATTATTAACATAATTATTATTATTATCATTATCATTTTCATTAACATTTTTATTGTTATTATAATTACTATTATTATTATTATTATTATTATTATTATTATTATCATTAATATTATCATTATTATCATTATTATTATTATTGTTAATAATAATATTGTTATCATTATTATCAATATCACAAATATTATATTTTCGTTAATATTACCATTATTATTATTATTATTATTATTATTAGTATTATTGATATTATTGATGTTATTATCTTTGTTATTATTATTATCATTATTAATTTTTTATGTCATTATTTCTAATAATATTATTGCTGTTAATATTATTAATATTATTATTATCATTCCTATTATTAATATTATTAATATTATTCTCTTTGTTATTATTCTCATTGTTATTATTCTCATTGTTATTATTTATATCATTGTTATTATTATTACTATTATTTTTATTATTATCATTATTATATAATTATTGTCATAATCATTTTTATTGTTAACATTATCATTATCAAAATTTTGTCATTATTATTAGTTTTTTATTCACATATATATTATCATTATCATTATTATTATTTGTATTATTATTATAATTTTTATTGTTGTTATTATTATTATACTTATTATTATTATTATTAATATCATTATCATAATCATTAGTATTATCATTACTATTATTATTAAAGTTAATGATGTTGTTGTTCTTCTTCTTATTATTATTATCATTATTATTAATTTTTGTTTATTATTATAATCATTATCATTATCATTACTTTTATTATTATAATCATTATTTTTATTATTATTATTAATAGATGTATTATTATAATTATAGTTGTTCTTAATAAGTATTGTTATTATTATTATTATTATTTTTGTTTATTATCATTATCATTATCATTATTTTTCTTATTATGATCATCTTTTTTATTATTATTATTAATAGAAGTATAATTATAATTATTCTATTTGCTTTTGAGCCAAATTAACTAACTAACTAACTATCATTAATATTATTGTTATTATTACTATCAATATTATTATAATTATTATTATTATTATTATTATTATTATTATTATTATTATTATTATATATTATTATTATTATTATTATTATTACTATTATTATTAATATTTTTTTGTTAATCTTATTATTATTACTTATATAATATTTTTATTATCATTATAATTGTTATCATTATCATTATATTATCATTATTATTATTATTATCATTATTAATATTATTTTTAATATTAACGTTATTAATATTAATATTATTTTCATTATTATCAT
>NW_021836152.1:17500-52500 GCF_006345805.1 Octopus sinensis
CTTCTTGATCATTCCTAGTGCTCCTACGATCACTGGTATTGTAACCGCCTTGAGATGCCACATTTTCTCAATTTCAATGAGTAGGTCTTTATATTTTCTGAGCTTGTCAAACTCTTTCGCTGAGATATTACGATCACAGGAGATGCTCATGTCGATCAATAAGCAAACTTTATTGTTTTGGTCTTTCACAACAATATCTGGTTTATTGGCCTTGATGGTTCGGTCTGTATGTACTGGAAAGATCCACAGAATGGTTACATTTTCTCCTTCAGTTACAGCCTCAGGGTGGTGATTATACCACTTGTCGTTAGTTTTGATATTGTAATGCCGACTTATTAGCCAGTGGAGATATTGGCCAACTCTGTCATGTCTTAATTTATACTCCACTGGTGCTAAGACTTTACATCCAGAGATTAGGTGGTCCACTGTTTCAATCATGTCGTTGCAGAATCGGCATTTTGGGTCTGCTCCATTTTTCATCACATTGGCCTGGTAGTTCCGGGTTAATAGGCTTTGATCTTGAGCAGCCAGGATGAAACCTTCGCTCTCTGCTTTTAGCCCTGAGCTCCGTAGCCACTGATGGGTTTGCTTCTGGTCAACATCAGCTTGTTTGCTGCGGGTCACATATTTGCCGTGCAGAGGTTTCTCCTCCCACCTATCAGCCAATTGCTCGTGCGCTTTTTTCATTGCCATCATTTTCACCTTCTTTGCAACAATAGTTGCCGTACTTCCCTCGGGTTGTTCAGTTTGGGTATCCTGCACGAGATCAATAGCAAATTTTTTGCTTTCCTTTATGATAGAATGAAGCTTCTTTCGTCTCTCGTGATTTTCCACGAGCTTTAGCATCCAGTCATTCGATATTTCGAGATATTTGGCCAGTCCAATTGTGGTTGTTTTGTAAGCTAGTTCAAATTGGATCAGGCCTCGACCTCCTTGGGCTCTGGGAAGGTAAAAGCGATCTACATCTGCCTTAGGGTGGTGCATCCTATTACAACTCAGCAGCTTGCGTATTTTTCTATTTATATTCTTTACTTCACTCATATTCCAGTTCAACACATTGTAGCTATAAGTAACAACTGGAACTGCTAAGGAATTTATAGCTAACACCTTGTTACGTGCATTTAGTTCAGATTTCAGGACTGCACGAACTCTCCTATAACATTCCTTCCTGATTTTCTCTTTCATGCTTGCATGCTGAATACCAGAGCCTTCATTTATCCCTAAATATTTGTATGTTTGTTCTTGCTCAAGCTCTCTTATGACTGTGTCAACATCTTACACGACTGAATTTGTGGTCTTCACTTTCCCTTTCTGGAAAGTGGCCTTGGCACACTTCTCAGGTCCAAACTCCATCCCGATGTCATCGCTGAATGCTTTCACGGTGCGCAATAGGCCTTCAAGTTCATTATTGTCTTTACCATGAAGTTTTAAGTCATCCATATAAAATAGATGGCTTATTTTTTTATTGGCAATTTTATACCCATACCCTGTTCTGTTTAATTCATTTGTAAGGGGTATTAGGGCTATGCAGAATATTAAAGGTGAAAGTGAGTCACCTTGAAAAATTCCACAGTTGATGTTTATATTTTCTGAGGCAAGTACTCCATTAGAGTGGTATAATTGGAGATTCGTATTCCACAACGACATATTGTGCTTCAGGAAGTTTGAAATCACAGGGGAAATTTTGAAGATGTCCAGCGATCTCAAGATCCATGGATGCGGTATACTGTCGAAGGTCTTTTTGTAGTCAATCCATGCGGTGCTGAGATTTCTGCGCTTGTTGTGACAGTTCTCATACGATTGATCTTTGCATCCGTAAGAATTTCGGCGGCACCCTTTTTGTTCAATGGGGAAAATATCGTTCTTCTCCATGAATGCATATGTTTTCTCCGCCAGGATAGATGTTAGGATTTTATACGTGGTGGATAGACAGGTTATAGGCCGATAGTGTTTTGGAAGGTTGGTTTCGTTATTCTTTGGGAGTAGGTAAGTAATGCCACTTGCTAACCATTCAGGTGTTTTCTTTGGGTCTCTCATAATTCCATTGAGCAGCTGAACTAGCTTACTGTGTGCGCATGGGAGCGATGCGAGCCAGAATTTCGGCACCCTATCTTTACCGGGGGATTTCCAATTATGGGCCTTCGTGAGTGCCTTTCTTAGGTCTGCTATTGTGATGTCTTCCCATGCTTGTTGTTTTAAATTTTGGTAGGATCCTTCAGTTTGTATAATCCAGTCTGCATTTATGTTGTACGTCTTCTTGTCACTCCAAATACTTTTCCAAAATTTTTGAACTTCTTCCATGGGAGGGGGTCTTTAACGGTTACTTTCTCCTTCCCTATTTCTCTGTAGAATCTTTTGGCATTGGATGTGAACAGCTTATTTTGCTTGTAAAACTTGTTTCTCTTCTCAAATCTTCGTATTCTTTGGGCTTTTGCTTGGACTTTTTGTTTCAGCGTTTCTTTTATTGATATCAGTTCTTCTCTTGGTGAGGATCCAAATTTTCTCTTCATCTTTCTTCCTGTTCTGGATCATTTCCACATATTAGTTCATTTAATATTGATATTTCCCCTCTCATAAATTCAATCTCTTTTTCAATTTTACTTCTCCAGGTTTGATTTCTTCCCAGGTTTTGTTTTCTTTGTTTTCTCGGGAGCATACAGCTGGTTTCAATTGCCCTAGCAGAAGCGTAAATAATTTCATTTAACTCAGTAAAATCAGGTTTTAATTCTCGTATTATTTCATTTGTTACATAGTTGCCAATTTGGATTTGTTTTTTATTTTGGTTTGTATTTGAGAGTTTATGAAGTGTTTCTCTATCATTCATACTTGTATGTCTTACAACTTCAAGCGTATTCAGGATTTTCTGCCTCATTTCTGCCATAGACTCTCTGTGTCCTTCAGCAAATGCGAGATCTTCAGTTACTGTTGTTTTTTCGTTTTCCTGGCTATCTTTAACAGGTACAATAGAATTTCTTGTATCTTCAGGCCTTTGCGTACTTTGGTCAGATGGCAGTCTTTCAATTAAGCCTCGTGGTGGGCTATACTGTTCATCTGATTCTTCATTTCCTTTGAGTCGTATATTTATGTCATTTTCCATTGCGTGCTTGATCGCACTTATTTCACTGTCTGTGAGTCTGTTATTTCTAAGGATATCCCTCCTCACATTTGCTAATTTGTTCTCGTCCAAATAGGGCCTACTGTCTTGATTCCGTGTTCTCCATATACTGTAAGAGTTTGCGGTGTGTCTCTCTTGAGATGGCCTACCTAATGCATAGTAATAAGCGTATATTACTTCTTTATACTCTCCTCGGGTCCATTTGTTCCGCTTACATTTTTCTTTCTGTGGTGGTTGTGGTGGTGAACTTGGAGGGCTCGAGTTGGGGGATTTCCCGTTCAAGTGACCATCCATGTCCGTATTCGGAGAAGAGTTTGTGCCAGTTGATGACTTTTCGATCCCAGGCTGGCTCTTCCCTGGGGGACGCGCTTCCAGATTAACCATAGGACAAGCGATTTGGTATACTGATTTAGTTTTCCTTTTAGTTTCCAAAAACATTTTGGTGCTACGATAATGTTATCATTTTTTAGCTTTGATTGGCTAGTGGGGAGACGGCCATCGTTGCCGTTACAATTATAATCGTACCATTATAGCAGCCGTAGTCGGCTTATTATTGTTATTATCATCACCAGTAGAGAGCATTTTGCCCACTCAAGATCAGCAATAATTTACGGTAAAGCTGAATCCACCCGTGATACAGGCATAAACCGCCTAAAAGATGACATTAATTTTGTTTCCATTTTGGTTGGAGAATTGTTCTCTGTGAACGAAAAGGTCAGTGTCCTTAAGGTCGCTCGGCTAGGAAGATTCCAAGCGAACCCAACCGCAGATACTAGACCACGCCCAATAAGGGTAATCTTTTCTTCTGATCGGGAGGCTTCAGTCTTACTGAACAGAGCTCAGACGCATGCTTGGGAGGACCCCAATATGGGTTTTCGCGAGGAATACTCACTAAGAGAGAGAATTCGCCGGAGAAACCTGATATCCGAACTAAAGATGAGGAAACAAATGGGAGAGAAGGGTTTACGAATCCAAGATGGACAGATAATCAAGTCCTACCTCTGGTCCCATGCTGTAGTGCTGACAGGGAAAGTGATGTGAGGGCAAATCGAAGTGAAGTTGATACCCCCGTCAACGATGCTATATCTGATACACCTTATTCTGCTTGTTCCCCAACTCCCGCCCCTCAGACTTCACAGCTCAGCATCGTCTACACCAACTCGTGCTCCTTATTCCCAAAGTTCAGTGAACTATTTACACTGGCCATACGTGACTCCCTTGATGTGATAGCTATCACCGAGACTTGGCTGACTCCAGCAGTAAAGGACTCAGAAATCCACCTGCAGGGCTACGTCCTTTTCAGATGTGACAGAGGAAAAAGGCGAGGTGGAGGTTTTGCTGTGTATGTTAAGTCTGAGAACAAACCGTCCAGCGGTATTCTACCCACTAACGCTCAGCCTACAACAAAATTCGATGCCGTCTATTGCAAGCTGAGCCTATCTGAGTTTTGCCTGCCCGTGTTGGCTGTCTACAGGCCGCCTCTTGCCGACCCCCAGGACGATGCTCATTTACTCGAAGCGATAAGATTCGTTTCAGCTTTGCATGACTGTTTGGTACTAGGAGACTTCAACGCTCCCACGATCGATTGGCCCGCATCAATTTGTACAACATCTTCCCGGTTCGGCCAGGCCCTTCTTGACGTGGCTGAAGATTGTTTTCTATCGCAACAAGTTGAATATCCGACAAGGCATCGGTCTGGGCAGCAGCCATCTATACTAGATCTGGTATTCTCCCGCTATCCAATATCAGTGTCAGACGTATCTGTGTGCGCCCCTCTTGCCAAGAGTGATCATGCAGTCCTGAAGTTCGTCATGCACACAACTTTTTCTGCGCCCACGACTACTTCGCTGCCACGTAGAGTCTTCTCTGCAATTAATCTTGAAATTCTAACCGAGGCTTCCGCGCTTCTGGACTGGCGATCCCTGATGACGTTGTCCTCAGTTGACGAACTATGGTCATCCATCAAAGCATATGTAATCTGTTTGACTGACCAGGCAGTTCCCGTTGGGCTTCCCAAGAGGAAGAAACACAAGCCCTGGGTGACGAAGAGGGTTAAACGAGAACGTCGACTCAGAGATATTGCTTGGGCTGAATTCAAAAATCTGGATTCGACTGCAGCTTTTGAGGTGTACAAAACACAACGAGACCGAGCCGTGAAAATCGAAAAGAAAGAACGCTTCAGTTATGAATACAAAATCGCGGCAAATGCCAGTAGCAATCCAAAAACCTTCTTTGCCCATGTCCAGCGGAATTCCCGCTTGAACAACCAGATTGCAACGTTGGTAGACTCAACAGGCGTATCGATTGAGTACCCTTATCAACAGAGTCAATTATTTGCCGAGGCTTTTTCAACTATTTTCAAACAAGATGATGGTCGTGAACCCCCTCCATTTGATAGATCGGTACCTCCAATGCTTCGATTGATCATCACGCGGGACGAAGTCAAACGTGTTATTCAAGGCCTCGATGTCAACAAGGGTCACGGCCCTGACGGCATACACCCACGGGTTATCAAAGCGTTGGCTCCGGTCATCTGCGACCCCTTGACGCGACTATTCAATATGTCATTAGCGACGGGTGTTATACCTGCAGACTGGAGAACAGCGATAATCTGCCCAATTTTCAAGAAAGGGAGCCGCGAAGACCCGCTTAACTACCGACCGGTTTCCCTTACATCAATAATCAGCAAGATGTTCGAAACCATCCTTAAGAAAAGTATGATGCTCCACCTCCTAAACACAGCCTCTATCTCTGATTCCCAACACGGCTTCGTGCCGAAGAGATCATGCTTGACCAACTTACTAGTAATGGAAGAATTGGTGACGCGCATCCTCGATGATAGTGATGCTGTTGACATCGTTTTACTGGACTTTGCCAAAGCTTTTGACTCGGTAAACCACCGCCTATTACTTGTCAAGCTTCAAGCATATAGTTTCCATTCGGATATTGTACGATGGGTTGGTGCTTTCCTCTCAGATCGCTCCTTCCAAGTCCAAGTTAATGGTTCGCGGTCCGACGTCTACAGTGCGAGCAGTGGCGTGCCTCAAGGTTCAGTGCTTGGGCCCTTGTTGTTCTTAGTCTTCATAAATGACTTGCCCGACGACCTCACGCAACTCACCCTTCTATTTGCCGACGATATCAAACTGGTCGCTCCTCGCGGTAATATAGAGGATCTTCGTCGATGCCTCCACCAAATTTGGAAGTGGTCTAACGATTGGGACCTGTGTCTGAACATGTCAAAGTGCTGTCATCTGCCTGTCGGCTCTACTCCTGCAACTCAACTTGATTTCGAGCCGGGTCGTCTGCTGCTGGAGAGGACCGATCAGGTAAAGGACCTAGGTATCTTGGTGGATTCCTCCTTTTCGCCTTCGGCCCAGTGCGTCCATGATGACAACAAAGCACGCGGAATTCTGTTCTTGATTTGACTGTCATTCGGAATGCTCACAGCAGCCATATTCCTACCACTCTATGTCACGCTGGTGAGACCCATATTGGAGTATGGGATTCAAGCCTCTTCTCCTTATCTCCTCAAAGACATACAGCATCTCGAAAGAGTCCAGAAGCTGGCTACCCGCATGGTTCATGGTCTCAAACATTTGTCCTACGAAGAAAGGCTGAGGACGCTCGACCATTATTCTCTAGAAAAACGCCGCCGCCGTGGTGATCTCATTCTCGCCCACAACATCATAAGCGGAAAGTGTAACCTCTCGAAAGAGCTGTTCTTCACTCCTGCTCCAGAGCGTCGGCTGCGGGGGCATTCCGAAAAGCTCTACCTGCGACGATTTCATCTCAATCGAAGGAGAGGAGCTTTCTCTGTCCGGGTTGCGGATCCGTGGAACAAGCTGCCAGACGAGATGGTAAAGATGCCGACGACCGCTTTGTTCAAAGCCTCCCTGGACCTCAAGTGGCCTGAACTCTTTACATGAACACCACCCTGTACTTAACTCCATGTCCCCCTACATGGCCTTGCTATTTGCTTTTGAGCCAAATTAACTAACTAACTAACCATTACCATCACTATCATCATCATCACCACCATTACCATCATCATTATCATCATCACCATCACCATCACCACCATCATCATCAATGATATTGTTTTATGTGTAGTCACAGCAGTATCTTTTTTTATTTTTTATTTTTGTATTTTTTTATCATTATCACCATCACAGTAGTGTCTGTCTGTCTCGTTGGCTGGCTTGGTGGTTGGCTGGCTGATTGTCTTCAACACTAGAGTTCTTGCCTGTCAAATAATACTTTCTTTGTGTTGGTTGAACTCTTTGAGTGTGTGTGTGTGTGTAGATAGATAGATAGATTATCAGCACCATTTCTATCATTATTATCATCATCACCATCATCACCATCACCATCAGTGATTTTTTTTTTTTGGTGGGGTCCTATCGGTCAAAAAAAGTTCAGATGTTACTAATATTAGGCTTAAGAAAAATTAAGGAAGGGCTGTTCTGTATTGTTTGTGAATAGAGAAGTTGTGTTCGACCAGAGAGAATCTTAGCATCATCATTTTTTTTTTCCATGTGCGTTTGTGTTATTGCAATAAAAAGTGTTTGTATATTTCCTGTAAGGTAATATTGTGGAGGTTGAAGTTGACTTTTCTAGAGATGTTTGTATGTCCAGTTAGAAGAACAGGTGTGTTTTTACAATAAAAAGTATATGTTTACATTTATATTTGAATATTCAGGGAGGAAGCAAAGAAAAGTCAGATTTTCATAGAAAGTTTTAGGGTTTTGTAAGTCCACATAAAGAAAAGCGTGATGTTTTTAGAGAGAAGAAAAAAAAAAGGATGTTTACAGAGGCAATTGTGGGTATCAAAGTTTTTAAAGCTAGTCGAATGTATGATTGAAAACTGTAGACATGTAAATTTGTAAATTTTCTTAACTTATTTTGAAGGGCTGTTCTGTATTGTTTGTGAATAGAGAAGCTGTGTTCGACCAGAGAGAATGTTATCATTATTATTTTTTCCATGTGCGTTTGTGTTATTGCAATAAAAAGTGTTTGTATATTTCGTGCTTATTTTGAAGGGCTGTTCTGTATTATTTATGAATAGAGAAGCTGTTATTATTATTATTATTATTATTATTATTATATTATTATTATATTATTATTGTTATTATTATTATCATATATTATTATTATATTATTATTGTTATTATTTTTATTATCATTATTATTTTATTATTATTATTATATTATTATTATTATTATTATTATTATTATATTATTATTAATATTATTATATTATTATTATTATTATTATTATTATTATTACTATTATTATTGTTAATATAATTATTATTATTATCATTATTATCATTAACATTATCATTATCAATATAATATCATTATTATTATTATTATTATTATTCTTATTCTTATTATTTTTATTATTATTATTATTATTCAGTAGTTAATAATAATAATAATAAAAATAATAAGAATAATAATAATAATAATAATAATAATAATGATATTATATTGATAATGATAATGTTAATGATAATAATGATAATAATAATAATTATATTAACAATAATAATAATAATAATTATTATTATTTATTATTATTATTATTATTACTATAATATTATTATTATTATATTATTATTATATTATTATTATATTATTATTATTTTTATATTATTATTATCATCATTATTATTATTATTATTATTATTATTATTATTATTATTATATCATTATTATTATATTATTATTATTATATTATTCAGTAGTTTTATTTTTATTGCGTGCTTTCACTTCACTACCGAGCGCATTTCTGTGTGCCTTGGGTATGTGCTGTGATTTGTTGTGATGCTCTGATGGTTATTGTATGGAAAGTGTTCTGCGTAGGATGTGTGCAGTGCCTAGTAGTGCAATTTTCTGTATGTTATATGTGTTTGTAAGTCCTGGTGTTTTTGTTATGTATTTGTCTGAATATTTTTTTATCATGCCTAATGCACCTACTATGATAGGAATTGTTTCTGTTTTCAGGTTCCACATTCTAGTTACCTCTATTTCCAGGACTTTGTATTTTGAGAGTTTCTCCATTTCTTTTAGAGACACGTTGTCATCTGCCGGTATTGATACATCAATTAGAAAGCATTTTTTTTCTTCATGGTCTCTGACAACTATATCTGGTCTGTTGGCCTTAATTTCTCTATCTGTGTGTATCGGCATATCCCAGAGTATGGTTGCTTTCTCGTTTTCTGTGACCTTTTCTGGTGTGTGCCTATACCATCTTTTTTCTGTTGTTATTCCATAATGTTGGCATAGCTTCCAATGTATGTAGGTTCCAACTCTGTCATGTCTGTGAATATATTCCTTCTTAGCCAGGACTGGGCAGCTAGAGATAATATGATTTATTGTTTCTTGTCCATCTCCACATATTCTGCAGTTACTTGTAATATTTCTTTTCATTACATGTATTTGGTAATTTCTGGTGGGGAGGCTTTGGTCTTGTGCTGCAATTAAAAATCCCTCTGTTTCTGCTTTGAGTCCTGAGCTTCTCAACCATTGCTGGGATTTTTCTTTGTCTATTTCTTTTGCGTTTAGTTTAGTGCAGTATTACCATGAAGGGGTTTTTCTTGCCATCGTTTTATCATGGCTCGTTGCTGTTCTATTTTTAGTTTGGATTTCATTTGTTTTATAGCTTTTGTTGTTTCTTCATCATCGTCTTCTTCTTCTTTGTGTTTATTAGGTGGTATGATTTCTTGTTTGTATTTGTCAGCTTCCTTAAATACTGAGAACAGTTTTTTGTTTTGCTCGTGTTTTGCCGCTATCTGGATCAGTTATTTATCCACAGGGTTTGTTTGGGTGGTGGTACTCCTGTTTGGGCGGGTTTGGGTGAGTATCCAGCTTCTTTTGTGGCTGCAGTGGCTGCTGCGTATATTAGGTTATTTAGCTCAGTGATATCACTTTTTTTTGTTTCAGTGGCTAGTTCAGTGACGGCTAGGTTTATGTTGTTTATAATTGGTGTTGTTATTGCGTTTATTTTTATTCTTGGGAGGTATGGTCGGTGGTCCATTTTGAGCTCTGTGGTTTTTAGTTCTTTGATTATTTTATTTTTATATTATCATAATCATTAGGCTCCCCTTCGTTGTTTACATCGTGTTGTTGGGAATGTTGCGTTTGTCTTCGTGTTTTACAGTTTCAGTGTTTATATTATTGGGCATTGTTGTGTGGCTTCTATCTACATTTTCTTGGTGTATTTTTTCTTTTAAATGTTCTATTTCTATTTCTGATATTTTTTTGGCTTTGAGAATGTATCTTCGTACTTTAGCTAATTTATTAGGGTTCATTGCTGTATCCAAGTCTATATCTCTATTATTTTCCTTCCATATTTTATATGTATGTGTTGTTGTATTTTCATTTTGTGGGTAGAGCATTGCTGTGAAGTATGCGTGTAAGATAGAAATGTATTCCTCACGTGTCCATTTACGTCTTTTGGGTTTTAATTGCGGGACATGAGGTACAACGTCCGGCCCATTATTTTGACGGTCGTCATTTTCGTAGGGTACCGGTCCGTTTATTTCTGTTGTCACATTATTTCGCACGTGTAGTTTTTCGTACATTTTTTGTTTTAGGTTTAATGTACGTACCGCTCGATTGTTATTCTTGGGTTGAATAGTATCGGTGGCATTTAATTTCTTCGTAGTTCCTTTGTACATGGTGTTTGAAGTCGGGGATGATCGTGTTGTTCCACGCATGTTTACATGTGTTGTGTTAGAGGTGGAGATAATATCGAGTCAAAATACATCATTTCGTTTCGAAAATAGTAATAAATTTCAATTCGTATTACTTACTCGGATATAGTCCAATTCTTTGTTAGTAAATCTTTGGCTCCATAGGGTGTCCTTGTTTTCGATGTTTGTGGATAGATTTCGGAGCTCTGTATTTTCCTTCTTACATCTTAAACGTCCCCGGTGTCTTCTCTTAAACGTCATTATTATTATTATTATTATTATTATTATTATTATTATTATTATTATTATATTATTATATTATTATTATTATTGTTATTATCATGATTATTATTATTATTAATTTTAATATTGTTATTATCATTATTATCATTATTATCATTATATTATCATTATTATTATTATTCAGTAGTTTTATTTTATAGCGTGCTTTCACTTCACTACCGAGCGCAGCTCTGTGTGACACAGTCATAAGAGAGCTTGAGCAAGAACAAACATACAAATATTTAGGGATAAATGAAGGCTCTGGTATTCAGCATGCAAGCATGAAAGAGAAAATCAGGAAGGAATGTTATAGGAGAGTACGTGCAGTCCTGAAATCTGAACTAAATGCACGTAACAAGGTGTTAGCTATAAATTCCTTAGCAGTTCCAGTTGTTACTTATAGCTACAATGTGTTGAACTGGAATATGAGTGAAGTAAAGAATATAGATAGGAAAATACGCAAGCTGCTGAGTTGTAATAGGATGCACCACCCAAAGGCAGATGTAGATCGCTTTTACCTTCCCAGAGCCCAAGGAGGTCGAGGCCTGATCCAATTTGAACTAGCTTACAAAACAACCACAATTGGACTGGCCAAATATCTCGAAATATCGAATGACTGGATGCTAAAGCTCGTGGAAAATCACGAGAGACGAAAGAAGCTTCATTCTATCATAAAGGAAAGCAAAAAATTTGCTATTGATCTCGTGCAGGATACCCAAACTGAACAACCCGAGGGAAGTACGGCAACTATTGTTGCAAAGAAGGTGAAAATGATGGCAATGAAGAAAGCGCACGTGCAATTGGCTGATAGGTGGGGGAGGAGAAACCTCTGCACGGCAAATATGTGACCCACAGCAAACAAGCTGATGTTGACCAGAAGCAAACCCATCAGTGGCTACGGAGCTCAGGGCTAAAAGCAGAGAGCGAAGGTTTCATCCTGGCTGCTCAAGATCAAAGCCTATTAACCCGGAACTACCAGGCCAATGTGATGAAAAATGGAGCAGACCCAAAATGCCGATTCTGCAATGACATGATTGAAACAGTGGACCACCTAATCTCTGGATGTAAAGTCTTAGCACCAGTGGAGTATAAATTAAGACATGACAGAGTTGGCCAATATCTCCACTGGCTAATAAGTCGGCATTACAATATCAAAACTGCCGACAAGTGGTATAATCACCACCCAGAGGCTGTAACTGAAGGAGAAAATGTAACCATTCTGTGGATCTTTCCAGTACATACAGACCGAACCATCAAGGCCATTAAACCAGATATTGTTGTGAAAGACCAAAACAATAAAGTTTGCTTATTGATCGACATGAGCATCCCCTGTGATCATAATATCTCAGCGAAAGAGTTTGACAAGCTCAGAAAATAAAAAAAAGACCTACTCATTGAAATTGAGAAAATGTGGCATCTCAAGGCGGTTACAATACCAGTGATCGTAGGAGCACTAGGAATGATCAAGAAGGGAACCGAAAATTATATGAGAATGATCCCTGGCTTACCATCCCTGCAAGAAGTGCAAAAGATTGTCTTAACTGGTACATCACACGTATTGAGAAGAGCATTGTCGATGTGAGAACTGTTGCTGATCATGTATTTTAATTTAACTTGAAAAATAAAAAAAAATGAACGAACTACTGAGTTTGGTTTAATGGCTTACCAATATATACTATGAGTTTCTTTGCCCTAGGAGTCGGGAAGACACTCGGCAAGAAATGGAAGCAAATTTGAAAGAAGAAAAAAAGAAGTAATAATAATAATAATGATAATGATAATAATAATAATATTAATAACCATTATATTAATAATAATGATAAAAATAATAGTAATAATTAAAAAAATAATAACAATATATTTAATAATAATATTAATAATAAGAAGAAGTAGAATAATGATTATTATAATGACAATGATAATGATAATAAAAATAATGATAATGATTATAATAATAATATTAATAGCAATAATAATAATAATAATAATTATAGCAATAATAATAATAATAATAATATTAAATTTAATAATGATAATAGCAATAATAATAATAATAATAATAATACTGATAATAATAATAATAATAATAATAATAATAATAATAATAATAATAATAATAATAATAATAATAATAAATACGACAAAGAAGAAGAAGATGATGAAGAAACAACAAAAACTATAGAACAAATGAAATCCAAACTAAAAATAGAACTGCAACGAACCATGATAAAACGATGGCAAGAAAAGCCACTTCATTATAAATACTGCACTAAACTAAACGCAAAAGAAATAGACAAAGAAAAATCCCAGCAATGGTTGAGAAGCTCAGGACTCAAAGCAGAAACAGAGGGATTTTTAATTGCAGCACAAGACCAAAGCCTCCCCACCAGAAATTACCAAAAACATGTAATGAAAAGAAATATTACAAGTAACTGCAGAATATGTGGAGATGGACAAGAAACAATAAATCATATTATCTCTAGCTGCCCAGTCCTGGCTAAGAAGGAATATATTTACAGACATGACAGAGTTGGAACCTACATACATTGGAAGCTATGCCAACATTATGGAATAACAACAGAAAAAAGATGGTATAGGCACACATCAGAAAAGGTCACAGAAAACGAGAAAGCAACCATACTCTGGGATATGCCGATACACACAAATAGAGAAATTAAGGCCAACAGACCAGATATAGTCTGTATCAATACCGGCAGATGACAATGTGTCTCTAAAAGAAATGGTGAAACTCTCAAAATACAAAGACCTGGAAATAGAGGTAACTAGAATGTGGAATCTGAAAAAAGAAACAATTCCTATCATCGTTTTATCATGGTTCGTTGCTGTTCTGTTTTTAGTTTGGATTTCATTTGTTTTATAGCTTTTGATGTTCTTCTTTCTTCTTCTTTCTTCTTCTTCTTCTTCTTCTTCTTCTTCTTCTTCTTCTTCTTTCTTCTTCTTCTTCTTTCTTCTTCTCTTCTCTTCTTCTTCTTTCTTCTTCTTCTTCTTTCTTTTCTTCTTCTTCCTTCTTCTTCTTCTTTCTCTTCTTCTTCTTCTCTCTTCTTCTTCTTCTTCTTCATTTTTATTAGGTGGTATGATTTCTTGTTTGTATTTGTCAGCTTCCTTAAATACTGAGAACAGTTTTATGTTTTGCTCGTCTTTTGCCGCTATTTGTATCACTTTTCCTTCCTTCTGAAGTAGATATTTTTGCAGTCCTATGGTGGTTATTTTATAGTAGTTTTCCAGTTGTATAAGGCCTCTACCACCTTCTATACGTTGTATATATAGTCTTTCTATGTCAGATTTTGGGTGATGCATCCTAGATCCTGTCATTATTTTTCTTGTTTTCCTATCTATTTTGGTCAGGTCATTCAATGTCCAGTTAACGATATTGTAGCTGTAACTTATAACTGGGACAGCTAGAGTGTTAATACCTTTTATCTTGTTTTTAGCATTGAGCTCTGTGTTTAGTATTGATCTAACTCGTCTATAATATTCTTTTTTTATTTTCTCTTTCATTTGTCTTTTATTATTATTATTATAAGTATTAATTTTATTAATATTATTATTATATTAATATTATTATTTTTATTATTGTTATTGTTATTATTATTATTATTCTTATTATTATTATTATTATATCATTATTATTATTAATAATATTATTATTATTATTATTACTGTTATAATAATTATCATTATTATTATTATATTTACTATTATTATTTTTATTATCATTACAAATATCATTAGTATTATCATAATAATTATATTATTTTTATTATTGACATTATTATTAATATTATTACCATTATTTTTACTAATATTATTAATAATATTTTTATTATTTTTATTGTTATTATTGATATTGTTTTTGTTATTATCATTATCAATATCATTATATTATTATTAATCTATGTTTGACTTTTGCTTCATGTTTGTACATGTTGTCTCCAAGTCTCACCCAGAGACCTCAAGAGACAACAGGATGGAAGTTCATGTTATTATGCCTAGTGTGCCATATATTGGGTGGGTGGGGTTGGTGTTGTACTAATGAATATCTATCTGATGGTTATTGTATGGAAAGTGTTCTGCGTAGGATGTGTGCAGTGCTTAGTAGTGCAATTTTCTGTATGTTATATGTGTTTGTAAGTCCTGGTGTTTTTGTTATGTATTTGTCTGAATATTTTTTTATCATGCCTAATGCACCTACTGTGATAGGAATTGTTTCTGTTTTCAGGTTCCACATTCTTCTTCTTCTTCTTCTTCTTCTTCTTCTTCTTCTTCTTCTTCTTCTTCTTCTTCTTCTTCTTCTTCTTCTTCTTCTTCTTCTTCTTCTTCTTCTTCTTCTTCTTCATATTTATTACGTGGTATGATTTCTTGTTTGTATTTGTCAGCTTCCTTAAATACTGAGAACAGTTTTATGTTTTGCTCGTCTTTTGCCGCTATTTGTATCACTTTTCCTTCCTTCTGAAGTAGATATTTTTGCAGTCCTATGGTGGTTATTTTATAGTAGTTGTCCAGTTGTATAAGGCCTCTACCACCTTCTATACGTTGTATATATAGTCTTTCTATGTCAGATTTTGGGTGATGCATCCTAGATCCTGTCATTATTTTTCTTGTTTTCCTATCTATTTTGGTCAGGTCATTTAATGTCCAGTTAAGGATATTGTAGCTATAACTTATAACTGGGACAGCTAGAGTGTTAATACCTTTTATCTTGTTTTTAGCATTGAGCTCTGTGTTTAGTATTGATCTAACTCGTCTATAATATTCTTTTTATATTTTCTCTTTCATTTGTCTTTCTTTATTATTATTATTATAATTATTAATTTTATTAATATTATTATAATTATTATTATGATTATTAATGTTGTTATTGTTGTGGTAGTTATTGTTGTTATTCTTATTCTTCTTATGTTTATTATTATTATTATCATTATTATTATTAATAATATTATTATTAATATTATTGTTATAATAATTATCATTATTAATATTATATTTATTATTACTTTTGTTATTATTATTATTATTCTTATAAATAGTATTATTATTACTATTATTGTTCACTCAGCTGTATAAATGAGTTGCGACGTCACTGGTGCCAAGCTGTATCGACCTTTGTCTTTCCCTTGGATAACACTGGTGGCGTGGAGAGGGGAGGCTGGTATGCATGGGCGACTGCTGGTCTTCCATAAACAATCTTGCCCGGACTTGTGTCTAGAAGGGTAACTTTCTAGGTGCAATCCCATGGTCATTCATGACCGAAGGGGGTCTTTATTGTTATTATTATGATTATTATTAATATTCTTCTTCTTCTTATTATTATTATTAACATTATCATTATTATTTTATTGTTGTTATTATTATTAATATTAATATTATTATTAATATTATCATTATTATTATTCTTATTTTTATTATTGATATTATTATTATTATAATTATTATTATTAATATCATTATCATTATTTTTGTAATTATTATTATTTTTATCATTATTATTAATAGTATTATCATTATTATTATTATTATTATTATTATTTATACCATCATTATTATTATTGTCATTTTTATTTTTATCATCATTATCATTATCATTATCGTTATTATTATAAATATTTTTATTATTATTATTATTATTATTATTATTATTATTATTATTATTATTATTATTATTATTATTATTATTATTATTATTATTATCATAATATTTATCAGTATCATTATCATTATTAATATTATTATTATTTTAATCATTATTACTATTTTTATTATTGTTGTTATCAGTATTAATATTATTATTATCATTATTATCATCGTTCTTATTATTATTTTTATTATTATCATTATTATTATCATTTTTATTATTAATATTATCATTATTATTAATTTTATTTATATCATTATTATTATTTTCATTAGTATCATTATCATTATCATTATTATTATCATTATTGTTATTATTATTATTAATATCGTTATTATTATTACTTTTATTATTATTATTTATTATTATTATTATAATTATTATTATTAGCATTATATTTATTTTTTTATTAACATCATGATTATTAATATCATTATTTTTTAATATTATTATTATTATTATTAAGAATATTGTTATTATTATTATTATTATGAATAATATTAACATTCTTATTAATATTGTTATTATTATTATTATTATTATTATTATTATTATTATCATTTTCATTATTATTATTGTTAATATTATTACTATTATTATTATTATTATTATCATTATTATTATTATTATTATTATTATTATTTTCATTATTATTATTATTATTATTATTATTATTATTAACAATATTATTATCAATATTATTATCCTTGTTATTATTTGTATTATTATTATTATTATTATCATCATTATTATCATCATTATTGTTATTGTTCTTATTTTTATTATAAATAGTATTATTATAATTATTATCATAATTATTTATAGTATTATTTTTATTATTAATAATATTATCATTATTATTATTATTATTATTATTATTATTATTATTATTATTATTATCATTATCATTATCATTATTGTTATTATTATTATTTTTATTATTATTATTAATATTAACATTATTATTATTATAGTTATTATCATTATTATCATTAGCATTTTCATTATTATTATTATTATTATTATTATTATTATTATTATTATTATTATTATCATCGTTATCATTATCAATATCTTTATCATTATTATTATTGTTATTATTATTACAATTATTATCATTCTTATTATTTTTCTTATTATTAATATCATCGTTATTATTATTGTTATTATCATTATGATTATTAATATTATTATTATTTTTAATATTATTATTATTAATGTTAATATTATTATTGTTATTATCATTATTATTATTATAATTATGATAATATTATCAATATTATTTCCATTATTATTATTATTATTATTATTGTTATTAACATTTTTATTATTATCATTTTCATTATCATTATATTATCATCAATATTATTATTTTTATTATTATTAATAATAATAACTTATTATTATATTATCATCAATATTAATTATTTTAATATTATTAATAATATTAACTTATTATTATTGTTATTCTTATTCTTTTTATCATTATCATTTTCATTATTATTATTATTTCTATTATTATTACTATTATTATGATTATTATTATTATTAATATAATTATTGTTAATATTAATATTATTACTATCGTTATTATTATTATTATTATTATTATTATTATCATTATCATTATTATTATTTTTCAGTAGTTTTATTTTTATAGCGTGCTTTCACTTCCCTACCGAGCGCAGCTCTGTGTGCCTTGGGTATGTGCTGTGATTTATTGTGATGCTCTGATGGTTATTGTATGGAAAGTGTTCTGCGTAGGATGTGTGCAGTGCCTAGTAGTGCAATTTTCTTTATGTTATATGTGTTTGTAAGTCCTGGTGATTTTGTTATGTATTTGTCTGAATATGTTTTATCATGACTAATGCACCTACTATGATAGGAATTGTTTCTGTTTTCAGATTCCACATTCTAGTTACCTCTATTTCCAGGTCTTTGTATTTTGAGAGTTTCTCCATTTCTTTTAGAGACACGTTGTCATCTGCCGGTATTGACACATCAATTAGAAAGCATTTTTTTCTTCATGATCTCTGACAACTATATCTGGTCTGTTGGTCTTAATTTCTCTATCTGTGTGTATCGGCATATCCCAGAGTATGGTTGCTTTCTCGTTTTCTGTGACCTTTTCTGGTGTGTTCCTATACCATCTTTTTTCTGTTGTTATTCCATAATGTTGGCATAGCTTCCAATGTATGTAGGTTCCAACTCTGTCATGTCTGTGAATATATTCCTTCTTAGCCAGGACTGGGCAGCTAGAGATAATATGATTTATTGTTTCTTGTCCATCTCCACATATTCTGCAGTTACTTGTAATATTTCTTTTCATTACATGTTTTTGGTAATTTCTGGTGGGGAGGATTTGGTCTTGTGCTGCAATTAAAAATCCCTCTGTTTCTGCTTTGAGTCCTGAGCTTCTCAACCATTGCTGGGATTTTTCTTTGTCTATATCTTTTGCGTTAAGTTTAGTGCAGTATTTACCATGAAGGGGCTTTTCCTCAACATGCTGGAAAACATATCGGAAACTTCCTGAAAAGATCCGAGGATTTTAAAGAAAGTTCCCGGGGTTACCGGAAAATATCATGGAAACTCCGTTGGAGATACCGAGGGTATAAACGAAAGTTCCTGGGATTTCCTCGAAAATATTCAGGATCTTCATGTTAAATTCCGAGGACATCCTGGAAAGTTCATGGGATTACGAAACTTTCTGGAAAATTGGTCACAAACACCCTGGTATATTGGTAGAAATCTTCTTTTAAAATTCCGAGGATTTCATGGAATGTTCCGGGGATTCCACCAACTTACCGGAAAATATGGAATCTTCCTTGGAAGTTCCGAGGATTTTATAGAAACTTCCGGTGATTCCATAACTTCATGGAAAATTTGTCGCGAACTTCATGGAAAGTTCCGAGAATTCCCTGGAAAGTTCTGGGGGATTTCCCAACTTCGTGGAAAATTAAACAGAAAATTCATGGAAAGTTCCGACGATTTACTGGAAATTAAGGGGTCTTCCCAACTTCCTGGAAAATTGGACAGAAACTTCCTGGGAAGTCCCGAGGATTTCCTGGAAAGTTCCTTGGATTTTTCAACCTACTGGAAAATTGGTCAGAAATTTAATGGAAATTTCCGAGGATTTTCCGAACCTCCTGGAAAATTGGTCAGGATCATCATGGAAAGTTCCCATGAAGTTTGGTAATCCCAGGTACTTTCGAGGAAATCCTCGTAACTTTCCATGAAGATCCCGACAATTTTCCAGGAAGTTGGGAAATCCCAGGAACTTTCCATTAAATCCTCGGAACCTCCCATGAAGTTTCTATGAAATTTCCCGGCAAGTTGGTGGAATCCCCGGAAGTTTCCATGAAATCTTAGGAATTTTCCCTGAAGTTTTCTACCAATTTTCCAGGATGTTGATCTTCCCCTGAACTTTGTTTGTAATCCTCGGAACTTTCCAGGAATTTTTCGAGATATTTCTAGGAAGTTGGGGGAATTCCCGGAACTTTCCATGAAATTCCCGATGAATTTTCTAGGAAGTTGGGAAATATTATAAACTTTCCATTAAATCCTCGGAAATTCCTGGAAAATTGGACAGATACTTCATGGAAAGTTCCGATAATTTTCCGAACCTCCTCGAAAATTGGTCAGAAACTTCATGGATATTTCCGAGGATTTCATGGAAAGTTCCGGGGATTCCCCCACTTACCGGAAAATGTCATGGAAATTTCCTGGGAAGTTCCAATGCCTTAATGGAAAGTTCCTCGTATTGCCCAAGTTCCTGGAAAATTTTGCGGGAGCTTCATGGAAATATCCGGTGATTCCTCCAACTTCCTGGAAATATCTCGATAAATTCCTGGAAAGTTCAGAGGGTTGCAAAGAAAGTTCCTGGGATTCCCCAACTTCCTGGAAAATTGGTAGAAAACTTCTTGGAAAGTAAGGATAGATTTCTCAAATACTAAAAATCTTTAACAGATAATTGCCTCCCATAACACTAAGCTGCTAAATAAGGCCCTGTCACCCATGAGCAGAGACTCTGCCCCGTCAAATTCCAACATAACATATAGTAATAATAATAATAATAATAGAAGTAGCACAGATATCAGCAGCCTTCATACCAACATTGGAGTTAGTAATAGTAATAAGGATAAGAGCACTGATCTCGTCATTAACGGAGGGAGTCCTAACAATAATATTAGCAGCGGTTTTAACAACAGTAGTTTTACGGACATTATCAATCACAGCACTCCCAGGAACAGGGAATATGCAGGTGATATTGCCTTAAATAGTAATGATAATGGGGTGAATGGTATCGAATCCAGCGGTAGTTTTACAGCCATCATAGTAATAAGAACGCTGTATTAGTATCGGAAACCAATCCCAATAGATTAAGGTTCTTATCTAGCAACTCCAAAATTAGAAACGCCATTTATCAGTGCAGAGTTTATACTGAATCCGATGTCTTCCTCTATATCGGCGCTACATCATCAAAATTAGCCACAAGAATATCGAACCATTTTTCCACGTTCCGAGATAGAAATAAACAACACGCTACTGGGCTAAGCAAATTAGTCTGGCATTTGAAGAACGCGAATTCAACTTTAAGACTGGAATGATCAATATTATCGGTGTCTTTACCGTTTGATAAGGGCAAAAATATCTGTGCCCTTTGTAATTCCGAACTATTTCATATTCTGTTCGCCCGAGGCCGACTAGTAAACTCGATTGTGCAGAGTTCTTTCAGAGGCCTTCACTGGAAAAGGCATACCTTTCTCTCATACCAATGAAGTCTAATATAGATAACCCCTGGATTTCCTAATAAAATTTGAAAGGTAATATCTCATCCCTGTTAGTATAAAAGACTTTCTTATAGTTGTCAAGAACTGCTACCATTCCCTACAGAAACACTGTATCTTGTCATTGCTATTGTGGACGCCCTCTCTTTATTAAGTTGTCACATTCGAACACACAGACACAGTCTTTTCAGTTTCTTCACCGTTAATTCTTGCTACCTCTCTTTCTCTGCCTTCAAAACACACTGTCACGCATTCAAAGACGCACACACACATACATTAAGGCAAATTTTCACACTCATACATTCTAGCACTCATTCATAAAATAAATCAAATATAAGCACCAGTCATACAGAATACATTCACACTCTTTAATTTTCCTATACCTTCCTTCTACTACCTTGATTCTGACCCTGAACTATCTCAACGGACAATCTCTTCTGCTTTCATCCAATCTGACGTCAACCCATATAAATAGACATTTTGTATCATTAATTTCATGGGCTCCTCGTGAGCAGTTGTCGAAAAGCTTGTTGTGCATTTTGTTGGAGAATTAAGTTCCTGGATTTTCCTGAAGAGAAAGCTGCATAATCGACTCCTTATTCAATCGGAATTAGGGACTTTGCAGACTTCGAAACATATGTCGAAATTAAAATAAAGGAATTTTGTTAAATCTTCGTTCAGCTCCATTCTTTCCTATACTTAATATACATATATATATATAAAATATATAATATTTATAATATAATATGATATAATATTGTATATGACTTGAGATGTTTGACGTCCTGTTTACCAATTATATATGAGCTGCCTCAGAAATCTCCAATGGCTCTATAACTGCCGTCTCGGCTATAACCTTGGAGCCGGGAAATAATATATATATATATATATATGTATCAAAACAATTGTACCAAATTACCGGAGTCATTCTTATTGTTTATTTTTGATTCTAATCACCCCGCAAATTTATATGGATAACACCATAAAAAATTCTGGTGAATCTACTAATATTATTTTTATTATTATTATTATTATTATTATTATTATTCAGTAGTTTTATTTTTATAGCGTGCTTTCACTTCGCTACCGAGCACAGCTCTGTGTGCCTTGGGTATGTGCTGTGATTTGTTGAGATGCTCTGATGGTTATTGTATGGAAAGTGTTCTGCATAGGATGTGTGCAGTGCCTAGTAGTGCAATTTTCAGTATGTTATATGTGTTTGTAAGTCCTGGTGTTTTTGTTATGTATTTGTCTGAATATTTTTTTATCATGCCTAATGCACCTACTATGATAGGAATTGTTTCTGTTTTCAGATTCCACATTCTAGTTACCTCTATTTCCAGGTCTTTGTATTTTGAGAGTTTCTCCATTTCTTTTAGAGACACGTTGTCATCTGCCTGTATTGATACATCAATTAGAAAGCATTTTTTTTCTTCAAGATCTCTGACAACTATATCTGGTCTGTTGGCCTTAATTTCTCTATCTGTGTGTATCGGCATATCCCAGAGTATGGTTGCTTTCTCGTTTTCTGTGACCTTTTCTGGTGTGTGCCTATACCATCTTTTTTCTGTTGTTATTCCATAATGTTGGCATAGCTTCCAATGTATGTAGGTTCCAACTCTGTCATGTCTGTTAATATATTCCTTCTTAGCCAGGACTGGGCAGCTAGAGATAATATGATTTATTGTTTCTTGTCCATCTCCACATATTCTGCAGTTACTTGTAATATTTCTTTTCATTACATGTTTTTGGTAATTTCTGGTGGGGAGGCTTTGGTCTTGTGCTGCAATTAAAAATCCCTCTGTTTCTGCTTTGAGTCCTGAGCTTCTCAACCATTGCTGGGATTTTTCTTTGTCTATTTCTCTTGCGTTTAGTTTAGTGCAGTATTTACCATGAAGGGGCTTTTCTTGCCATCGTTTTATCATGGCTCGTTGCTGTTCTATTTTTAGTTTGGATTTCATTTGTTTTATAGCTTTTGTTGTTTCTTCATCATCTTCTTCTTCTTCATGTTTATTAGGTGGTATGATTTCTTGTTTGTATTTGTCAGCTTCCTTAAATACTGAGAACAGTTTTTTGTTTTGCTCGTGTTTTGCTGCTATCTGGATCAGTTTTCCTTCCTTCTGAAGCAGGTATTTTTGCAGTCCTATGGTGGTTATTTTATAGTAGTTTTCCAGCTGTATAAGGCCTCTACCACCTTCTATACGTTGTATATATAGTCTTTCTATGTCAGATTTTGGGTGATGCATCCTAGATCCTGTCAGTATTTTTCTTGTTTTCCTATCTATTTTGGACAGTTCATTTCGTGTCCAGTTAAGGATATTGTAGCTGTAACTTATAACTGGGACAGCTAAAGTGTTGATACCTATTATCTTGTTTTTAGCATTGAGTTCTGTTTTTAGTATTGATCTAACTCGTCTATAATATTCTTTTTTTATTTTCTCTTTCATTTGTGTGTGTTGTGTCTTATCTAGTTCATGGATTCCTAAGTATTTGTAAGTTTGGCTTTGGTCTAATTCTTTTATTTCATTGGTTTTATCTAGTGTGATGTTGTTACTCTTAACTAGTTTTCCTCTTTTCATGGTTACTTTGGCGCATTTTTCTAATCCAAATTTCATATCTATTTCTTTGGTAAATCCATGAACTGTCTTTAATAGTGTTTCCAGCTGTTTGTCATTTGCAGCGTATAGTTTTAGGTCATCCATATATAAAAGGTGGCTGATCGTTTTGCCGTAACATTTATATCCGCATCCAGTTCTATTTAGCATATCAGATAGAGGTGACAGTGCCAAGCAGAAAAGGAGTGGAGAGAGCGTGTCTCCCTGGAATATTCCTCTTCCAATGGGGATGTCTTTGGTTTTCATGAGTCCCTCTTTTGTTTGGAGGTGTAGGACTGTTTGCCATTTATTCATAGAGTGCTCTATGAATTTTATGATTGTTGGTGCTACTTTGTTAATGGCTAGTGTTTCGAGGATCCATGTGTGGGGGATGCTATCAAACGCCTTTTTGTAGTCAATCCAGGCCATACTCAGGCCTTTCTTCTTTCTGTGGCTGTCTTCAGTTACGGCTTTATTAATAATTAGTTGATCTTTACAGCCATATGAGCCCTTGCAGCATCCTTTCTGCTCTTCTGGGAACAGTTTGTTTTCGTCCAGGTGCTTGTTAAGCCTTTGCGATATCACTGCAGTAAATGCCTTGAACATAGTAGGGAGGCAGGTTATTGGTCTGTAGTTTTCTGGTTTTGTTGTTTCATTTGATTTGGGAATTAAGATGGTTTTCCCCTTCGTGATCCATTCAGGCATTGTCTCGGGCTCTGCTAGTTAAAGTTTTCAGCCAGCTTTTTGTGCATTCCTGTTAGATATTTCAACCAGAAGTTGGGGATCTTGTCATGCCCAGGTGCCTTCCAGTTGCTTAGTTTTTGCAGTGCCTGGGTGACCTCTTCAGTTGTTATGGGGGTCCAAAGTTGTTCAGGTGCCGAGTTTGTTATTTTCATACTCCTTTTTTTTGGCTGTTCGTTCGCCGACCATATTTCTCTCCAGAATTCTTCCAATTCTTCTGCCGTTGGTGCTGCAGTGACTTCTATTTTAGTTTTGCCCAGTTCTTGGTAGAACTTTTTGGGGTCGGAGTTGAACTTTTTGTTCTGTTCAAAGAAGCGTTGGCGTTTCTCGTACCGGCGGATCCTTTAAGCTTTGGCAAGGATATCTTGCTTCAGCTTTTCTTTTATCTCCGGCAAATCTTTTTCTGTGATGTTATATTTGCGGAGCATTTTTGTTCTCTTTTTGTTGCTCAGTAGCGTTGCTTGTTTGCTGATTTCATTAAGAATCGACAGGTCTTTTCTAATTTTTTTTAGTTTGTTTTGGATGTTATTTATCCACAGGGTTTGTTTGGGTGGTGGTACTCCTGTTTGGGCGGGTTTGGGTGAGTATCCAGCTTCTTTTGTGGCTGCAGTGGCTGCTGCGTATATCAAGTCATTTAGTTCAGTGATATCACTATTTTTTGTTTCAGTGGCTGGTTCATTGACGGCTAGGTTTATGTTGTTTATAATTGGTGTTGTTATTGCGTTTATTTTTATTCTTGGGAAGTATGGTCGGTGGTCCATTTTGGGCTCTGTGGTTTTCAGTTCTTTGATTATTTTATTTTTTATATTATCATAATCATTAGGCTCCCCTTCGTTGTTTACATCGTGTTTGTTGGGAATGTTGCGTTTGTCTTCGTGTTTTACAGTTTCAGTGTTTATATTATTGGGCATTGTTGTGTGGCTTCTATCTACATTTTCCTGGTGTATTTTTTCTTTTAAATGTTCTATTTCTATTTCTGATATTTTTTTGGCTTTGAGAATGTATCTTCGTACGTTAGCTAATTTATTAGGGTTCATTGCTGTATCCAAGTCTCTATCTCTATTATTTTCCTTCCATATTTTATATGTATGTGTTGTTGTATTTTCATTTTGTGGGTAGAGCATTGCTGTGAAGTATGCGTGTAAGATAGAAATGTATTCCTCACGTGTCCATTTACGTCTTTTGGGTTTTAATTGCGGGACATGAGGTACAACGTCCGGCCCATTATTTTGACGGTCGTCATTTTCGTAGGGTACCGGTCCGTTTATTTCTGTTGTCACATTAATTCGCACGTGTAGTTTTTCGTACATTTTTTGTTGTAGGTTTAATGTACGTACCGCTCGATTGTTATTCTTGGGTTGAATAGTATCGGTGGCATTTAATTTCTTCGTAGTTCCTTTGTACATGGTGTTTGAGGTCGGGGATGATCGTGTTGTTCCACGCATGTTAACATGTGTTGTGTTAGAGGTGGAGATAATATCGAGTCAAAATACATCATTTCGTTTCGAAAATAGTAATAAATTTCAATTCGTATTACTTACTCGGATATAGTCCAATTCTTTGTTAGTAAATCTTTGGCTCCATAGGGTGTCCTTGTTTTCGATGTTTGTGGATAGATTTCGGAGCTCTGTATTTTCCTTCTTACATCTTAAACGTCCCCGGTGTCTCTCCTCTTAAACGTCCCCGGTGTCTCTCCTCTTAAACGTCCCCGGTGTCTCTCTATTATTATTATTATTATTATTATTATTATTATTATTATTATTATTATTATTATTATTATTATTATTATTATTATTATATTGTATATATGTCTATATATTGTATATATATATATATATGAGTATGGATATATGCACTCATATGTATGTGTATATTATATTATATATTATGGGTATGTACCCACTATTGTATGGGTGTACCTCCTCTGATTTTCATATTTAATTTAGTTTGTTCTTCATAATCTCTGAAGAGGCCTTGCGATATTTTTGCGTCTCATTTATAACTACATATTAACCTATCGCACATGGCTAATATGAGCATAATGAGGCACCCATATCTGCATGGCTTAAACAGCTGTAAGTTGTTTATATTTATATTTATATTTGTATTTATTTATATTCACTTATACATACTGTACTTATCGTATCATATTACTCTTTCATGTACATTGTTTTGTTCTATATTATTATGTTTGACCTTAATGTTCATATGTAGTGGTTTAATAAATTATGTGAATGGGTATTATCTGGTAGTTGATCACTGATTAAGATGTATTTCTCCATTTTCTTATTTTGTATTATTAATTTGTGGTAAAACATTTTACCTTTGCCCATATAATACAGTAAATGAATTAACTGCATCGCAGTTCTTAACATTTATGTATTAACTTTGTTGGGTGCTTCACTAGCAGTATATTGGATATATGTTATCTCATGGAGGGTTGCACTTACAATCCCTATCTCAATTTGAATATATATATATATATATATATATATATATATATATATATATATATATATATATATATATATATATATATATATATATATATATATATATACATATATATATACACATATATATATATACATATATATACACATATATATATATAAATATATATATATATATATATATATATATATATATAAAACATTATTGGTGAATTGAAGAAATGGAGCTGAACGCAGATTGAACAGAAATCGTTTTATTTCATTCTACACGTGTTTCGAAAGGCACAAATTACCAAAATCCGATTGAATAATGGGACCATATTGTGTCTTTCTCTTCAGGAAGAAAAAAGGAAATCCGCTGGAAAAACAAAAACAGAACAGAGGCGGAGCAAAAGCAAATCGAACTATGCTCCTAAGAGCCCATGGCGAAACTGTTTATCAGTGTATGTTGAGAACCGGTGGCTGAAGAATTCAACGGGTCAGGCATCGGTCAATCATGTGGGTGAGGGTGTATAGATGTTCTTTGTGACCGAGCATAAAGTTCTGACTATTTAAGGAATATTGGATGTATTATAAGGGGCGAGAAAAAATCTACTTAGAGACGTGTGTGTGTGTATACTGTTCTATATATGTGTGTGTTGGCGTAGGGGTAGAAAACATTTTTTGTGTACGTGTGTGCGTTTGATCGTTCGGCTGTCAGTGGCTACTGCCGTGATAACCGTTGGGTGGCAGAAAGAAAAAAAAAAAAAAATATATATATATATATTATGTTTTATGTGTGTGTTTGTGTTCATCCAAGCCTGCCTTGTCAAGGAAACCCCCCGCTGTGAAAAAACCAAGCCCCGTTTGTCTTACAGGAGTAATTCCCCTTGCAGTGGTTAATCGTAGATATCTTAAAGGCTATTTCAGAATTTGTTACCAAGGGCTATGGGTGCCGGTATTATTTATAAACGCTATTTAAAAGCCAGATAAGTGTAACGCCGCCAATGGGGGCATCGAAAAGCCGACTGTAAAAGCCCGTTTACCATCCGGCCTCTGGCAAACAAAATATGGAAGAGTTCGGAGACACAAAGGTTGCACTGTCTTCTGCCCCTATCAAATGGGAGGGCCACCGACAAAATTGACCATTCCAGCCTATAGCTTAAGTTCGTATCCTTCAGTCGCCATATTAGCTTACTGAGTCCCGTGGTCTGGCGCTTGTTCACGTCCCGAAAAGTTGCGTAATGCCTTTCGAAACACGTGTAGAATGAAATAAAACGATTTCTGTTCAATCTGCGTTCAGCTCCATTTCTTCAATTCACCAATAATGTTTTAATTTCAATTATCCGCACCAACGCACGGTTGCAACGCCAGATGGTTGTACCTCCAACCGTGCTGTTTACTGCTGTGATTTTTGCTACTAAGGTATCGGTTAAACTTTTGATTAATCTACTACAAGATTATTCATCTTTCTATTTCACATAATACATACCGCTTCGTCAAGAAACTGCTACTTTAACCGATACCAATAATGGAGTTGTTCGAGATTGATGCGTCCCTTAAGGATATTCCTATACCACCAAAGGATGCCTTCCTTAAGGAGTTGGTTTGTAAAACCAACGCATTCATTAACCGGATAAGATGGCTCATTTTCTTCCACGAGAACGAAGATCTAAAATCGAACCGGACAACAGCATCGTCCGAATACGGCCGGCTTTTTAAAACATTGGATACGCCGCCACCGAACCCAAGACTGAAGAAGTTTGAGGACGACTTGTGGGACATAGTTAGAAATATTAAGTTCAGGAAGTCACCCAGGAGAAATGCCCACCTCAGATACCTAGATAAAATTACCAAGGACATTAATAGAACGGACGGAGTCCTGGTCCAGTCCGACAAGACCAGGAACACATACAAGATGCCCATTAAGCAGTACCTAGATTTACTCGGTAAAGAGATCAAGAAAAATTATAGAAAAACCAATTGGAGTACCCTGAGGAAGGTAAACTTGGAAATTAAGGAAATAATATTTAAACACCGAATTCAAATGAGAACTCAGCCGCTTAGCCCCAAGCAACCCAGATTTATAGTGAAGGACCATAAACCTAACTTCCACACCAACCCAGCGCTAAGACTCATATGCCCTGCTAGATCTGATATCGGGATAATCAGTAAGTACATTTTAGATAAATATATCCCTAGTTTAGTAAACAAGCTGAAGCTCAGCCTCTGGGCCAACTCCTCGCAGGTAGTGAAGTGGTTCTCTTCCATCCCCAATAAGAACCGTACTAGGTTCATTCAGTTTGATATCGCCAGCTTCTACCCCTCGATTAACCCTAGTGTGCTAAATAAGGCCCTCTGGCATGCTCACAACAAGGCTGGCCTCACCAGAGAAGAGATAGATATCATTTTAGTTGCCAGGAAATCGTTTATTAAGTTTGATAATAAGTTGTGGATCCGTAAAGATACTCCCAATGAATTTGATGTGCCTATGGGTAGTTCGGATAGTGCGCAGATAGCCGATTTGGTCGGAATATATATTCTCTACGAATTGTCCGACCAATTCCCGGAGATCGCGGGCGGCCTGTATCGTGACGATTGTCTGTTTTACCTGCAAAACACCACGAACAGAATAGTGCAGAAAACTAAGAGCAGGTTAGCTAGGTTTTTTAATAGAATGGGCATGAGTATAGTTTTTGATAATGAACTCACCAAGGCTAATTTCCTAGACGTTACACTTAACCTTAATAGCGACTCATACTGCCCTTACCATAAGCCTTCCACTAATTTGAAGTATGTCAGTGTCTTCTCAAATCATGCCAAAACCGTAACAGACAATTTGGTTAAAAACATCTCTCTAAGATTGTCTGGCTTGTCCGCCAGTGCCGATATTTTTATGCAGAAAGCGGAATTTTATAACGCCGCACTATCCAAGGCCGGTTATAGGCAGAAGGTAATTTATATTGATCCGGCCCTTCCGATGCCATCATTCGGTCATCAGGATAGGGCCGTATATAATAACATTAACATTTTAAGTAAGGACGGGAGCGCGGCGGATGCCGGGGTAGTCGCTCCCGCATTTAATTTAGCGAACAAGGATAATTATCGGTCCGGGAGGTCTTACACTAACCCAAGACCCGTTATTCATCCGAGAATCACCCACCCGAATGCGAGAGCTGGCGTCCCGACCCATCACACTGATAGGAATAAGCATATATGGTTTGTAATCCCCTTTGGTAAGCAGATTAGAACTAACCTCCCCCTCATGTTTAGACAAGCCATCGCCAATAACTTCCCCAGAAATTCCAAATATTACTCCACGGTTAACTCGCATAAAGTTAGGATAGCTTTCTCCAACACTAAAAACCTCGCCCAGATAATCGCCTCCCATAATAATAGGCTACTTACTAAGACCCTATCACCTTTTTCCGGAGGCACAGCCTCTTCCGCTCCCGGTTTAATGCTCAGTAGGAATAATTATAGTAGTAATAATGATATGAGAGCCAGTACAGTGACACATAATCTCAGCTCCAGCCAGGGAGTACCCACTAGGGGTATAGTTATAAATAGGGGTGTTGTGGTTGACGGTAACAATGGGAGTAGGGTAGAGAGCCCCAATAGCATCCCCAGCATCATTTCCCGCAATAGCAGCACCACGGGCAGTAGCAATGACAGCACTCTGATAGATAGTGGAGAATCAGGGGTTATTCCTATAGTTAATAGTGACGTAGTGGAAAATAGGGTAGTAAGCGGCTGCAGGTCTCGGAACGAATATAGTGACAGGAACGCAGTTCTAATTTCAGAAACTAATCCTAGCAGATTAAGATTCACGTCGGCGAACTCCAAGATCAAAAACGCCGTCTACCAATGCAAGGTTTACACGGACTCAGATGTCTTCACTTATGTAGGGGCATCATCCTCAAGATTGTCTTTGCGTGTCTCCAACCATTACGCAACTTTTCGGGACGTGAACAAGCGCCAGACCACGGGACTCAGTAAGCTAATATGGCGACTGAAGGATACGAACTTAAGCTATAGGCTGGAATGGTCAATTTTGTCGGTGGCCCTCCCATTTGATAGGGACAGAAGACAGTGCAACCTTTGTGTCTCCGAACTCTTCCATATTTTGTTTGCCAGAGGCCGGATGGTAAACGGGCTTTTACAGTCGGCTTTTCGATGCCCCCATTGGCGGCGTTACACTTATCTGGCTTTTAAATAGCGTTTATAAATAATACCGGCACCCATAGCCCTTGGTAACAAATTCTGAAATAGCCTTTAAGATATCTACGATAACCACTGCAAGGGGAATTACTCCTGTAAGACAAACGGGGCTTGGTTTTTTCACAGCGGGGGGTTTCCTTGACAAGGCAGGCTTGGATGAACACAAACACACACATAAAACATAATATATATATATATATATATATATATATATATATATATTTTTTTTTTTCTTTCTGCCACCCAACGGTTATCACGGCAGTAGCCACTGACAGCCGAACGATCAAACGCACACACGTACACAAAAAATGTTTTCTACCCCTACGCCAACACACACATATATAGAACAGTATACACACACACACGTCTCTAAGTAGATTTTTTCTCGCCCCTTATAATACATCCAATATTCCTTAAATAGTCAGAACTTTATGCTCGGTCACAAAGAACATCTATACACCCTCACCCACATGATTGACCGATGCCTGACCCGTTGAATTCTTCAGCCACCGGTTCTCAACATACACTGATAAACAGTTTCGCCATGGGCTCTTAGGAGCATAGTTCGATTTGCTTTTGCTCCGCCTCTGTTCTGTTTTTGTTTTTCCAGCGGATTTCCTTTTTTCTTCCTGAAGAGAAAGACACAATATGGTCCCATTATTCAATCGGATTTTGGTAATTTGTGCCTTTCGAAACACGTGTAGAATGAAATAAAACGATTTCTGTTCAATCTGCGTTCAGCTCCATTTCTTCAATTCACCAATAATGTTTTAATTTCAATTATCCGCACCAACGCACGGTTGCAACGCCAGATGGTTGTACCTCCAACCGTGCTGTTTACTGCTGTGATTTTTGCTACTAAGGTATCGGTTAAACTTTTGATTAATCTACTACAAGATTATTCATCTTTCTATTTCACATAATATATATATATATATATATATATATATATATATATATATATATATATATATATATATATATATATGCACACACATATATATATATATAAATATATCTCTACAATAATATGTTACATTACTCAATAGTCAAGATAAAACTCTGAGTTTCAGATGCCGACGTGGGAATCCACGACATCTCTTCGGTTATCTGGCTATTTTATCTTGACTATTGAGTAAAGTAACATATTATTGTATAGATAAATTTCCTCTATTTATATAATATTGAGGTCTCTTTCTTTCTTTTGTTATCTTACCGTTTTACCAATATATATAAATATATATATAAAGTACGGGGGTTTAGTTCACAAATCCCCAAAATGCTTTTGTATTTGTCGCACCTAAGCCTTTCTTTTCGGACAGTTTTTTTTGTAAACCCTCAGATTCCATAGTTCGGAATGAGTTTTTGCCCTTTGTTTCAACATGTTCTGTGTCACGTATGAGAAATACGTCTCTGCCACGTCCCGTAACTATTTTGAGGGATACTGGAGGTCTCCAGTTTATGATTTCGAAGGATATTTTGTCTTTTTTTGATGAGTCGTCAGGGAACTCAGATGTTTTGTTTCAGGGTATAATGCGGCAATTCTTCTGCTACTCTCCATTTTCTGAATTTAACTTCGGATATGATTTCTGGTGAGGTGAGAGTAGGTGTTCTTGACTCTCTCCCATTTCTGGGTGTTTATTTGTTGATCGGAATTGATGTTATGGGGTCCAATTTGGTGTTGATCCTATTGTCACTATTTCTCCAGGGAGTGCAGGTAATATAGAACAGCTGGAGGATGATTTTCCTGGTATTTTTGCTCCATGTGCAGCGACTTGTTCGATGTCGAAAGACATTTCTTCCAAGTCTTCTTCGCCGAATGATTCCATTCGTGATTTGACAGGTACTTACTTGGATCATTTTTTAAAAATAAATTAGAGGTGGATGATGTCTCTTCGATGGGTAGTGACTCTTCAGGTCTTCTTTCTAGAGAGCAGTATATTAGAGCGCAGGATGAGGATGCTGAGTTGCAGGTGTTAGCCAATATATCTGTCTCTTTCGTGTAGGTTAGCAAGGTACCAGTTCTCTACTACTTTAGGGATCGTGTTAGGATAAGGAAATATAGGCTGATTCCTATAGGTGTTGTTTGGCTTATTTAATCGAGTGTGTTGTACAGGATTGGAACAGTTTGCAATGATATGAGCAGTTGAATTATTTTGTCTCGTGTGTCTATTAGTTTTCGTTGGTAGTTCATTCTTTTGACCAATTCTTCCTGCTCTGTATTCTTTATCCGAATGAGTTCCTGTACCCTGACGTTGTGATACTGTACAATGTGTATTACTATTGGAGGAATTACCAGTGTTGTGTATGCCTTCTTCTAGCATTATGATAAGTCAGATTGTCAGTCATGCAAGAGACTGTAAGGCCACAAACACGTAGATAGATTTGCGACCTTAACACAATATTTCATTATAAGTGTTTCATAGTATTTCTCTTCACTTTTTCTTTATTCTTTTTAAATTTTAGAGTCTCTCATTTTCCATTTCCTTTTTCTTTGTCTGGATTATTAATGTCAGTGATACGTACAATAAATATTAACATATATACTTTTTGTATTTTGTATAAATATGTATGAACACTCATTAATAGGTGGCTTCATTATGCACTTACACACACACATATATATATATATATATACTCACACAGACACTCACTCCCTCCCTCCTTCACACACTCACTTACTCACACACTGACTCACTCTCACACACACACCCCACACACTCACACTCTCTCTGTCTCTAAATCTGATTATTTCTGATTGTCGTTTCTATTCTTCAAATTCTACAGCATTTCTTATGCATTTTTATGCTTTCCATGCTAATCTTTTCCACGTACATAAATGCTTTCCAAAACAAACAAGCACTTCGTTTTAGAAGCTTCGAAGAAACTATAAGCTTATTCCCAAGCACCCATCTCTGCATGCACTGTAACTACTAGAAACTGCAGTGAGCTTATTAAAATTAAATACGTAATTCATGTCCTCTAAAAACACACACATACACCCAAACAGAAAGGCACACAATGACACATAAACAAAGACACACATGTTATGGTTGCAACTTGATTCCGAAATATGCCACATTTGTTTACTCAACGAAGCAGGGACGTGTATTTTTTAGTCCTGTTAGGGATCTAAACACTTTTGCGCAATCAAAGACATACTAACGAAGGAGACTTCCTGCTGCAGGTTTTGAGAGACTTACCATCTTCCCTGACTCATACCTTTGTTCTCTCATGAAATTTTCAACTTTGTGTTTTGCCGATCGCAGGCTATGTGCCTTGTCGTTCGAAGGCTGTGCGTTTTGGCTGCGTCTGAGGAAAAATAGGAGAGAACCTTTGCACATGGCAATTCCGACTCCCTCCCCAAACAGCCAATACATTCCTGCCAAACAAACAACTATTCTACATCATAAGTATTACATAAGAGAGGTGTCACAACAAAAGCAGTTATATCGCACTCCCAGCCATTGGAGGG